>NC_086318.1:368137603-368157603 GCF_036172605.1 Pelobates fuscus
GCACGCGGGGTGGCTCTCAGCCACTGCCACCGGGTGGGGAGTGGTCCTGGAGTATAGGGGCTATACTTGCTCCCTCCCCTGTATTATTATTGTGTCCCCCTTTATTGCTGTGTCCCCCTTTATTGCTGTGTCCCCCTTTATTGCTGTGTCCCCCCCTTATCTCTGTGTCCACCTTTATTCTGTCCCCCCCCCCCTTTATTTCTGTGCCCCCCCCTTTTTCATCTCTCCACTGCTGCTTCAGGCTTTGGGTGCAGTTGCCGGATCCGTCCAGCAGGTGGCGTCTGAAGCTCCAGTTGCCATGGGAACTGCGCTGCAGGTGATGGACTCCTTTTTTCATGCTGCTGTCTCTTCTATGGTGCCGCCAGCGGTTCCTGGGGTGCCGTCAGGTGAGTAATGTTTTCCTGCGCTGGCTGGGGCGCCTGCGCTATGCTGGTTCATGTTGGGTTTAACCCCTTAAGACCGGAGGGCGTACTATTACGTCCTTTTAAAAGCGGCTCTAAACGCCACAGGACGTAATAGTACGCCCTCCGGTTTTTAGTAACTTACCCGGTCGCCGGCGATCCCACGCCGGCAATCGCGGTTGGGGGGACTCCCAGTGAGCCCCCCGCGGCACGTCCGCCCTCCAGGAGCCCTCCCGGCCATGTGAGAGTGAGGTCCTTGCGAGGACCTCACAATCACATGGCCGGGATAGCTGGCTGCTGCAATGCCAGCAGGGGGACTAACTGTAATGACAGTTAGTCCCCCTGCTGGCTGAATTCAACTAATAAAAAAGTTAAAACAGTGTAAAAAAAAAAAAAATTATATACTTAGATCATATATATATATATGATCTAAATATATATATATACCGTATTTTTCGCTCCATAAGACGCACTTTTTTCCCCTCAAAAGTGGAGCGAATATGAAGCTTTACTTACCTGTCTTGCAGCGTTGGCCGGCAGCACAGGGCGCACCGCGGTAGTGGAACTTGACTTTCATGTTCCGGTTTCCGGCGGGACTGAAAGGAAGTGTGCACAAGCTGAGTGCGCACTTCCTTTCAGTCCCGCCGGAAACCGGAACATGAAAGTCAAGTTCCACTACCGCGGTGCGCCCTGTGCTGCCGGCCAACGCTGCAAGACAGGTAAGTAATTATGGGACAAGGGGAGGGGGACAGTATGGGAGAGAAGAATATGGGGAGGGGGATGAAGTCTATGGGGAGGGGGATGAAGTCTATGGGGAGGGGGATGAAGTCTATGGGGAGGGGGATGAAGTCTATGGGGAGGGGGATGAAGTCTATGGGGAGGGGGGGGATGAAGTCTATGGGGAGGGGGGGGATGAAGTCTATGGGGAGGGGGGGGATGAAGTCTATGGGGAGGGGGGGGATGAAGTCTATGGGGAGGGGGGGGATGAAGTCTATGGGGAGGGGGGGGATGAAGTCTATGGGGGGGGGATGAAGTCTATGGGGAGGGGGGGGGATGAAGTCTATGGGGAGGGGGGGGATGAAGTCTATGGGGAGGGGGTGGATGAAGACTATGGGGAGGGGGTGGATGAAGACTATGGGGAGGGGGTGGATGAAGACTATGGGGAGGGGGTGGATGAAGACTATGGGGAGGGGGTGGATGAAGACTATGGGGAGGGGGTGGATGAAGACTATGGGGAGGGGGTGGATGAAGACTATGGGGAGGGGGTGGATGAAGACTATGGGGAGGGGGTGGATGAAGACTATGGGGAGGGGGTGGATGAAGACTATGGGGAGGGGGTGGATGAAGACTATGGGGAGGGGGTGGATGAAGACTATGGGGAGGGGGTGGATGAAGACTATGGGGAGGGGGTGGATGAAGACTATGGGGAGGGGGTGGATGAAGACTATGGGGAGGGGGTGGATGAAGACTATGGGGAGGGGGTGGATGAAGACTATGGGGAGGGGGTGGATGAAGACTATGGGGAGGGGGTGGATGAAGACTATGGGGAGGGGGTGGATGAAGACTATGGGGAGGGGGTGGATGAAGACTATGGGGAGGGGGTGGATGAAGACTATGGGGAGGGGGTGGGTGAAGACTATGGGGAGGGGGTGGGTGAAGACTATGGGGAGGGGGTGGGTGAAGACTATGGGGAGGGGGTGGGTGAAGACTATGGGGAGGGGGTGGGTGAAGACTATGGGGAGGGGGTGGGTGAAGACTATGGGGAGGGGGTGGGTGAAGACTATGGGGAGGGGGTGGGTGAAGACTATGGGGAGGGGGTGGGTGAAGACTATGGGGAGGGGGTGGGTGAAGACTATGGGGAGGGGGTGGGTGAAGACTATGGGGAGGGGGTGGGTGAAGACTATGGGGAGGGGGTGGGTGAAGACTATGGGGAGGGGGTGGGTGAAGACTATGGGGAGGGGGTGGGTGAAGACTATGGGGAGGGGGTGGGTGAAGACTATGGGGAGGGGGTGGGTGAAGACTATGGGGAGGGGGTGGGTGAAGACTATGGGGAGGGGGTGGGTGAAGACTATGGGGAGGGGGTGGGTGAAGACTATGGGGAGGGGGTGGGTGAAGACTATGGGGAGGGGGTGGGTGAAGACTATGGGGAGGGGGTGGGTGAAGACTATGGGGAGGGGGTGGGTGAAGACTATGGGGAGGGGGTGGGTGAAGACTATGGGGAGGGGGTGGGTGAAGACTATGGGGAGGGGGTGGGTGAAGACTATGGGGAGGGGGTGGGTGAAGACTATGGGGAGGGGGTGGGTGAAGACTATGGGGAGGGGGTGGGTGAAGACTATGGGGAAGGGGTTGGGTGAAGACTATGGGGAAGGGGTTGGGTGAAGACTATGGGGAAGGGGTTGGGTGAAGGCTATGGGGAAGGGGTTGGGTGAAGGCTATGGGGAGGGGGTGGGTGAAGGCTATGGGGAGGGGGTGGGTGAAGGCTATGGGGAGGGGGTGGGTGAAGGCTATGGGGAGGGGGTGGGTGAAGACTATGGGGAGGGGGTGGGTGAAGACTATGGGGAGGGGGTGGGTGAAGACTATGGGGAGGGGGTGGGTGAAGACTATGGGAGAGAGGAGAAGACCATGGGAGGGGGGGACACTATGGGACAGGGGAGAAAAAAAATATTCTGTACAAACTGTCCCATAGTAAGAAACACTATGGGACAGTTTGTTCAGAATATTTTTTTTCTGGGTTTCTTCCTCTAAAAACTAGGTGCGTCTTATGGTGAGGTGCGTCTTATGGAGCGAAAAATACGGTACACATATACACACATACACATACACTGTCTAGGTGTATTTTAATATTAATATATATAATTATATATATATATTAATATCAAATTACACGTAGACTGATACTGATTAAATATATATATATAATTATTGTTATATATATTTATAAATAATATAAAAAAATAAATATGTAAATACGTAAAAAATTAATTAAAAATAAAATTAAAAAATATATAGATGTGTTTTATTTCAGTCTAACTGTATTGTGATATTAATATATATATATTTATATCAAAATACACTTATAACGAAATAATATATATATCTATATACATAAATATATACGTATATATCACTATATATATATATATATATATATATATATATATATATATATATATATATAATTAGTTCTACACATATATTTATGTAATAATTTTACATAATTAGGTATCCTAATTAATTACAATTAGCGGGACCTGCCTGACAACCCATGCCGAAAGTAAAGGGAATTTAATTTGCTAGCACTATATTTAACCCTATAACTTTCCAAGACACCATAAAACCTGTACATGGGGGGTACTGTTTTACTCGGGAGACTTCGCTGAACACAAATATTAGTGTTTCAAAACAGTAAAATGTATTACAACGATGATATCGCCAGTAAAAGTGACGTTTTTTTGCATTTTTCACGCACAAACAGCACTTACACGGACGATATTATTGCTGCAATACTTTTTACTGTTTTGAAACACAAATATTTGTGTTCAGCGAAGTCTCCCGAGTACAACAGTACCCCTCATGTACAGGTTTTATGGTGTTTTCAAAAATTACAGCGTCAACTATAAGGCTTGTGTTTCATTTTTTTCACATTAAAATTCGCCAGATTGCTTACGTTGCCTTTATGACCCTATGGTAGCCCAAGAATGAAAATTACCCCTATGATGGCATACTATTTGCAATAGTAGACAACCCAAGGTATTGCAAATGGGGTATGTCCAGTCTTTTTTAGTAGCCACTTAGTCACAAACACTGGCCAAAATTGGCGTTTTTTGCATTTTTCACACACAAACAAATACTAACGCTAACTTTGGCCAGTGTTTGTGACCAAATGGCTACTAAAAAAGACTGGACATACCCCATTTGCAATACCTTGGGTTGTCTACTATTGCAAATGGTATGCCATTATGGGTGTAAATTTATTTCCTGGGCTACTATACAGTCTCAAAGGCAACGTAACCAATCTGGCGATTTTTAATTTAAAATGTAACACGCTATATTTGACCCTGTAACTTCCCAAAACACCATAAAACCTGTACATAGGATGTACTGTTTTACACGTGAGAATTTGCTGAATACAAATGTGTATTTTATTGCAGTAAAAGCGAACAGTATTATGACATTAACAGTTAAAATGTCATGTAGAACTAAAAAAATAAAAAAAATCTTATTTTCTCCCATTTTTTTCATATTAAATTATGTTTCATAGCTAAATATTTGATATTAAACGAAAGCCCCGTTTCCCCTGAATAAAATTATATATAATAAGGGGGTGCATTTAATATGAAAGAGGTGAATTACGGTTGGACAGACATATAGCGCAAATGCCAGGTTTTGTTTACATTTTGTTTCGTTCACAACTTGTACATTTGGCTGCGGTGTTAAGGGGTTAATAAAAAAAAAAAAAAAAAATAGATAAATAAAAAAATAATAATTTTCTAAAACCTAAACAAACAAAAAAATAAATAAATCAAAGAGTAACGGTCAGCCGCGCTCAGTGTAGTACTCTACTGGCGCGACGGTGCGTCCACCGGTGGGTGGGGGGCAGTGCGCTTGGTCCTCAGCGCGGCAATTGGAGGGGAGTTGGGCCTCTTCCTCATTGGGGGCTGCGCCACCTCTCCCCTGCGCACTCGCGCAAGGTATTCCCCTTTGGCCCTTGGGGGGGGATGCTCTTCCCTGGGGGCACTAGGGGGAGTAGGACTCGGGCGGCAATGATCTATAGTTCCGTTATTGGAAATTCCTAATACATTGGGAATTGGGTTTGGGGTTCACTATATGGTTGGGGAGCGGGCTGCGCGGCGTGGCGCTGTTTTGTTACCAGGACACCGCTTGGGCTGCATGTCATACTTATGGTGGCCTGGGTTGGTGGCGCTATGAAAAACATTTCTTTAGCGCCTTGCGATTTTGCCCTCTGTAGCGTGGGATCAGATGGACTTAGGCCCCTGGCTCTCCATCGTAAGCCGCCCGGCGGCGCATAAAGTGGGTTTGTCCTCCTTTCCTGGGGGGCGGCTCCGCCCCCAGCGGCCTTGCAGCAACGGCCAGGTTGTTGCAGGGAGTTGAACGTCAGCCGATGTAAGTGGGGTGGGTCATGCTGTCTTAAGCTCAAATGCTCCCATCGTGGTGGGGGCTCACTCTGCCTCCTGCTGTTTCAAGAGGGGTAAGTACGGGGAGAAATGGGACATGGGGGCGCAGGGCAGCGACGCCAGTGCTCGTAAGCACGATGTGCCCATGGCTCAACCGCTACTGGAATTGGCAGGCCATGACTTCCCGCAGATGGTGCTGGATAAGCTCCTGCGGGAGGTAGCTTTGGGGTGGTTCTCTGGGTCAGTTGAGGCCCTGTCGCTCCCCAAGTTGCAGGTCCCCCTTGGGCCTGGTGCCCAAGTGGGAGGCAGGGGATTTTCGTCTGTTCATCAATTGCCCTGCCCTCAAGGGGTATTGGTGAAAGATGTCGGGCGTCCTAGGCATCCTTCGATGCTGCGGTACGCATGGTCGGGGCAGTGGGCCCTGGGGCTTTGCTAACGAAGGCCGACGTCGGAGCCACGTTTCGCTTGTTGCCAGTTCATATGGATTGTCATCAACTCCTGGGTGGTGGGTTTGTGGTCGGTATTATGTGGATACGTGCTTCCCGATGGGTTGTTCGTTACCTGCTTTTACGATGAATGCGTCGGCGCTTTCCTGGAGTGGGTGGTGCGGCAGGAGGCAAGGATTGGCTCGTTGCTGCGTTACCTTGATGGCTTTTGTGTGTGGGCCTTCGCTGACTTGTTGACTCTTGCTCGACTCGGTGGAGCTTTGGGGTCCTCTTGGAGCACGATAAGACAGTGGGGCCCAGTGACGTGCCTTAGCTCCTTGGGTATCGAAATTGACTCTGTGGCCATGGAGTGCTGGCTGCCGCGGGATGAGGTTGAGAGGGTGTGGCGATGGCCAGGGGTCTGGGGAGGATGCAGCTGTGCAAGCTGCAGTCCCTGTTAGGGAGGTTATCTTCCGCTGCCAGATCAGGCCCATGGGGCAGCTACTACCGGGACCGCAGTATTTTATCCGGCTCTGGAGGTCTGGGTTTTCTTCCTGACCGAGTATATTGGAAGGCCACCTTGGCAGGCGCCGGAGGTGTCCAGTTCGGACTTGCCCCTCTAAACAGACGCGGCTGGCTCTGTCTGGTTGGGGCGATTCTGGGATCGCGCTGGTGTGCTGACGTGGTTGGCGGCGTGGTCCGCCTCCGACTTGACCAGGAATTCATGCCTTCCTGGAGTTTTTCCATTGTGGTGGCATTGGATTTGTGGGGTCGGGAGCTACAGGACCGTCGGGTCGTTATTCACTGTGCCAACCTCGGGGTTGTCCAGGTGATTAGCCAGCTCTCGGCCCCCCCCCTTTTCTCTTTTGGCACTTCCCCTGCTCCAGCGTCTGGTGCTCCGGTGCCCGTGTCTTCATGTGTCGTGTAGGTCCGGTTCCTCTTGGGCCAAAGTACTCCAGGGTATGGGTGAAATGGCAGGCGTGGGAGTCAGAGGTGGGTGTATTTGCGGGTTCGCCTGTTCGTTACAAGGTCTGTTGTGACTGCTGGAGCGTTTGGGTTTCGGCGGATATGTCGTCCTCCGGGGTGTCCTTACGCGTGTCCAGTTTAGTTTTCTGGTTAAGTCCCAGGGTTGGGTGGCTGTCGCCACAGAGTTTCTGGTATGGCATGCGGTGTAGGGCCCGTGCAGGGGTCGGTTTTTGTGGATCCAAAGAGGCCGGTTTTGGGGGCCCTGTGGGCACAATTGTGCCTGGTGCACCTAGAGGTATGCCTTGTCGTTTCTTCATTTCTTTGGGGCCATGAGGATTGGGGTATTGGTGGGTCCGAACTGGTCAGCAGGTAGGGGAGGATTCTGTTTGCGGATGTCCGGGACGGTCAGGACCTGGTGTCCTTCAAGACTCGTCCATACCGACATCCTTTGCAAGGGCAGGTGGGTCCCGCTGGCAGCGGTCCCAGGATTGGACGCCTGTCTGGTCTGGGTGCTCAGGGAGTCCGCGGTACGGCCGTACCTGGCTGGCCCAATCGTGGTATACGAGGAGGGGAACTTCCTCTCCCATTTCAATTTGTTTGGCGGTCATTGTTTCCGCATTGGCACTGCGACGGAGGCCTCTCGGCTGGTTATGCTGAATCGGGATGTGCGGAGGATAGGAAGGTGGGACTCTAGGAGATTTGTTCCGGTGTGCGGGACGCTGTTTTGCTCCGTTGATTGTTTTTTCCTTCTCGGGCGGATGATTGAGCACTCGACGAGGAACTATTGGCGGCAAGCATACATCTGGAGTGCGTTGGAGTGCTGCCGCGAAGGGTTCATCCGTTG
The DNA here is from genome assembly GCF_036172605.1 of Pelobates fuscus. NCBI lineage: Eukaryota > Metazoa > Chordata > Amphibia > Anura > Pelobatidae > Pelobates > Pelobates fuscus. Next base: position 368,145,375 of record NC_086318.1, read on the forward strand.
GGTTTCACGGTTCGTTATAGCGGTTTTGGGGGATGCCCATTTCATCAGGTTTTGAGAAGGAGGCGGCAAATTGGTTGCGGCCGGATGGGGTTCATTTGTCTGGGGTCGGGCTCGACCGTTTTAATCTGGCCATTCGAGAGACGGTGGAACAGCCCATGGTTGGTTTGTTTGGGGTCCACCGCTGATTTTAGGCTTAAAACAGCGGGGTTGTGGCGGGGGTGAGTCCTTGCCAAATAAGGGATGGTTTGGTAGATTAGATGAAAAAGGGGGATAATGGCCGGGTCTCATCCTCCCCCTGTATCTTATGGTGAACCTGGAGGAGGTACCAGGTTGGACGTGTCCCCACTGGGTTGTAAGTCGACCAGTGGGGAACATTATGGTTGGGCCCCACCGAGTGGGTGGGGAGCCCTGAAAAGGAAGATGTTTTTATTATGCCGAGGGGGGAGGTGAGAGCCTTGGGGAAGTTAGATTGGCAAGGACGGTTTCTTTGGTTACTGTATGACTATATGCAAATTGTTTGTTAATTTATGATAATTATTATTTTGTTATATGTTAAAAGGAGTTATACAGTATTTGGTTGTGTTAATAAATGCTGTGGCCTGTTTTCTCCAAGAAGTTGTCTGTCGTTATTTGAAGGGGTAAGTTATGGTTTTATGGGGGATGAAGGGAATGCTATCCAATGCCCACTACGTACATACATGGTGTAAGAAGGGTTTTTAGGCTTTTTAGAGCACTGGACTGATTTTGTGCTTGGTTACAATCTTTATTGTCATGGATATATTTTTGTTAAATAAACCATATCATTGTCTAATATGTCCTGTGTTGATGTTCATCTCAGGTTGAATTTACGTAATTTTAGGACCTGCTAAGGAACAGATGATTGTTATTATTTCCTGATATGTAAAACCATAGAAATGAAAGAGGACGTACTTTATTTTCCCCATGACTGTATACGTTAGTATCAAAATACACTTAGTATGAAAATATTTATACGTTAATTATATTATATATACATAGAATGTGATGGCAGATAAGAACCGATTGCCCAATCTAGTCTGCCCAATTTTCTAAATACTTTCATTAGTCACTGGTCTTATCTTGAGTCTAGGATAGCCTTATGCCTATCCCACGCATGCTTAAACTCATTTACAGTGTTAAACTCTACCACTTCAGCTGGAAGGCTATTCTATGCATCCACTACCCTCTCTGAAAAGTAATACTTCCTGAAATTATTTTTAAACCTTTGCCTCTCTAATTAAAGATTATGTCCTCTTGTTGTGGTAGTTTTGCTTTGAATATACTCCATTGACTACAACCATCTGTTGCCTGACACTCAGCCACTGCCTTACCCATTCAACAACATTGGAATCCAAACTTAAAGGACCACTCTAGGCACCCAGACCACTTCAGCTTAATGAAGTGGTATGGGTGCCAGGTCCAGCTAGGGTTAACTAATTGCTTTATAAACATAGCAGTTTCAGAGAAACTGCTATGTTTATCAATTAGTTAAGCCTTCCCCTTTTTCCTCTAGTGGCTGTCTCACTGACAGCCGCTAGAGGCGCTTGCGTGATTCTCACTGTGAAAATCACAGTGAGAGCACGCAAGCGTCCATAGGAAAGCATTGTAAATGCTTTCCTATGCGACCGGCTGAATGCGCGCGCAGCTCTTGCCGCGCGTGCGCATTCAGCCGACGGGGAGGATCGGAGGCGGAGAGGAGGAGGAGAGCTGCCCGCCCAGCGCTGGAAAAAGGTACGTTTTAACCCTTTTCCCCTTTCCAGAGCCGGGCGGGAGGGGGTCCCTGAGGGTGGGGGCACCCTCAGGGCACTCTAGTGCCAGGAAAACGAGTATGCTTTCCTGGCACTAGAGTGGTCCTTTAAAGATTGTAGTTTATTGATGATGCTGTTATGTGCAACAGTGTGAAAAACCTTACTGAAATCTAGGTAAGCAATGTCTACTGCACCACCCTGATCTATTATTTTAGTTACCCAATCAAAAAACAATTAATTTGGCACGATCTCCTTGAAGTGAACCCATGTTGTCTCTGATCTTGAAGTCCATGTGATTTTAGATGTTCAACAATCCTATCCTTTAACATGGTTTTTATCGCTTTTCCCACTACTAGAGTAAGGTTTACTGGCCTATAGTTACCTTTCTTGTGAATTGGCACAGCATAATTTAATTTCCAAACTTTTGGGAGTATTCCTGCTCTTTTAATGACCTTGGGTGTATCCCATCAGGCCCCATCAACTTATTTGTCTTTTTATTTATTGAGATATATATATATATATATATATATATATATATATACACACCAATATTTGTTTTGAATAATAAATATATATACATGTCAAAAATGACTACGATTCAATATATATATATAATGTAATTCTAAGTTTATATGTATATGTTATTTTTACATAATTAAGTGTTATTGTATTAATTATAAGTTGTGTGATCTTTCTGACAACCCAGACAGTCTCCCTGCAGGTAGTGATGTAAATTGCCAAACCATGCAATGTGATAGAGGTGTACAGGTACTCCTCACTTACCGACCGGGTTCCGTTCCTGCGACGTGTTCGTAGAACAAATCCCTCGGTAAGTGAGGAGTTAAGGGATTCCCTGCTCTATTGCGTTGTTCTATGTTTGGGGAAATGTACTTGAACAATGACGAATGCAACAGAGCAGGGAATCCCTCTAATCTATGTTCGAGGATATTATAGCGCTACGGAATCTGTTGGCGCTATATAAATTGCAATAATAATAAAATAATATAGAAACATAGATTAGAGGGATTCCCTGCTCTGTTGCGTTCGTCTGTGTTTGGGGAAATATCCCCGAACATAGAAGAACGCAGCAGAGCATGGAATCCCTCTAATTCCCACGACGGCTCGCACTTACTACCCCGCGAGAGAGCTGGTTGTAAGTGAGAGCCGTCATAAAACAGGTAGGTCGCAAAACGAGGACCTCCTGTAATCGCGATCACATGATGGAGATTGGCAGGATTTACTGAAGGGGGACTGCCTATGTTGTGGGATTTTTTGAAAATCATATAATATTTAAGTAGTGAATTGATGTGTGTACGCTCATCTTTTTTATGGCTATAGTTTTGAACTTCCTGTCCTTTTAAACTGTTGATGTGTATTTAAAGGAGAAATAATTTCCTTACATTTCTTTGTATTTATTCATTAAACTCCCAAATGTCGGTAGCTTAAATTCAAATGGCAACATTATGGCTGCTGATTACGTTTAAGTTGGAGATTTTGTCCATATCGGCTATTTATGCCTCACTTTTGTGATTTGGATTTTCATTTGCTTCAAGTCAGAGTATCATGAATTTTATGGCAAGACAGGAGGCTTCATATTAGCAGCAAAGAAACAGTTAACAGAATTGAAAAAAAGGAACAACCAATCAGAACACATCTAGTCAGTAATAAGTGGCTGTGAAACTCCTCTCACTTCCTCTTTATTTGCTGCTTGCCTCCCAGGTGAGTCAATTCTGATTTCACACCTTTATAAAACATTTTACACATATTTATATTTAGCTATTTGTCCAATTATATATATTGTTTTGTCATACTTTGGGTTTTCTTTTAGGGTTAAATCATACCTCCTTTATCCTGGGGCCGACCTTGGCTGGCCCACAGGACCTTTTGCCCTCTCTGGGGCACTCAATACACCTTGGGAGATCCCACCGAGGGTTATTCCCACTCTTTTACACCACACGGCGACCTTCCCGCCGGCCGCGATCTAGCCGCGGCTTTGTTTACTTTTCCCCCGCTTATTAGCCTCACAGCGTTTTTCCACCGACCGCGATCTAATCGCGGCTTTGTTTTTTCTAACTGTCTCAGACCAAGCGGTCTTCTCTGTACCTGCTTCCCGCGCTTTCTCTTCAACGCGCGCAAGCTCCACCTCCGCCCTAGCCAGCGGCCATTTTCTATGTGCGGCAGTTTACTAGCGGTTATCTGCCTGTCAGCTCTCACACAGCGATCTCGCTTGTTGCTAATTTAAAGGTGTATCTCCACCTTTTTTTTTTCTTTGCATACCAGTTCCAAGGTAAGTACTATTTCTCCATCATATATACACATATTATTTGTTTTTATTTTATTTTATTTTAAAAATCCCCTATTTTACTTCACACAGGTTACAGTTCACAAACTCTAAAGTGTGTTTTTTTTCCTGCCATCAAAAGCCAAACACTCTCTGCCACAAGGGTGACCCTTGATAATAACAGGTGACCCCCCTGTTTTGTGGTTACAGCGGTTCCTTAAAGGCTCCGTCTGCTAACTAGCTTTCCATTAAAGTGACATTGCAGTGGGCCCTTTTCTTGCATCTTGGGTAACCCCCATTTGCCTCTTTGGGTGACCCCCAAACTTAGCTATAAGGGTGACCCCCTTTTATTCCTGGGTGACCCCCAGCTATTATCAGGGTGACCCCCTGCTAGATCCTCACAGGGTGACCCCCTGTCTTACAATTTTTAAAATTACATTATTTATTTTGTGTTACAAGTTCTGTTCATAATGTCTGAACAACATGACACTGTTTCTGCTGAATTAAAATCCTGGCTTTTTTCAGCAATAGTGGAATCCATGCCCAAGGCTATTGCCGCTTACCACGAACAAGCTAAACCTGCTCCAAGGCCAAATACTGCATTAAATATTTGGTACTCAGAAGAGTCTCACGATTCCGACCATGACAGGGCTCCGCGCAAGCGTCCCTGGAAGGGCAACAGTGTCTCTGCTGGTAAAGGCAAGGCACCTGCCAAAAATGCTAGACTGTCACTTCCCTCCTCTAGCCTTCCCATATTGGATCCTTTAGAGGGTTCCACAGCACACGACCTACAGGTCGTAGACGAGTACTGTGCAGGGTACTCGGACGAAGAGGACCAGGGTAATACTGCGTATGTGCAGGAATCCTACATCACCAAACCATTGGTTCTTAACTCTACGCTCACTAATGCATCACAAAACAAGGATCCCTTAACTGACATCCTGCTGGATGGCAATGGCCAACCCCTTTTTGATCCTAGGATCATCAAACATCCCAGGTCCGCTGAATGGACACCACCGAGCCATATAGCTCAATTCTGCAGAATGTGGCTCAGAAAACCACTAGAGAAGGAGATCAGAAACAAATTACGGGCCGAATGCCCCCGACCTACAATTCCAGACAAGGTCGCTCTGACTCCCAAGTTTGATCCCCTCCTCATTACCTTCCTCAGCAGGTCGGGGAAAGACCCCCGCAAAGGCATAGAACAGGGCCTCAAAACAGTCCAGGACAAATTGTTAGACATTGCTGGTCCCATTATTCCAATTTTTATCTTGGCAGATGAAGCCATTGTTGAAGGTACCTTGGACCCACACTTGGTACGCGAATGGGCCCAAAGAGCCCTGTGTCTCCTGGGGAATACTAACGTGGCTGTGTCCACTGAAAGAAGGAAAGCTGCGCTATATAAAATAGACGCAAAGTTGGCAGATTTGAGTTCCAAAGAACTCGGCCCAGAGGCCAACGGCCTATTATTTGGGGACCAGTTCATGCGGGACCTCAACAGACATGTATCTGTATTCACCTCCCTGAATAAGGTACAGACCTCCCTTCGCAGGGTGTTTGGAGCAAATCGTTTTTCTGGCAGAGCCGGTCGCCATAGAGGCCGAGCAACCGGCAGATCTGCCTTCAACGGCTACAGGCCTCGACCAAGTGAACCTTGGAACTCTGTTTATGCCCGTCCCTATCATAGACAACTGTTTACCAACAGAGGATCAATCAGAGGACGTGGCTCTGCTTCTCTCCGGGGTCGATCTGCTCAAGGTAATGCACCTACCTTATTCCCTAGTACATATTGCAGGCCGTTTAAATTGTTTTTTTCCACAGTGGTCTCTTCTCACTCAGTATCCTTGTATCCTTCAGACTGTTTCAGGTTTTCTCATGGATTTCATCACCGACCCCATACAGGGCCCCCCCCATACGGATGTCCCAGGACAACACCAACGTCTTACATGCAGAACTCTGCAAACTCAGGGACAAGGGCGCAATCGAACCCTCTTCATTCCCCCACAAATTTTTCAGCAACATCTTTCTGGTTCGAAAAAAGTCAAACGACCTTCGCCCCATCATCAATCTGAGGGGGCTAAACCAATTCATTGTGTACAGACACGTCAAAATGGAGGGTATACACCTACTCCGAGACTTACTTTGCGAGGGAGATTGGTTCTCCCGTTTCGACCTCAGGGATGCCTACCTTACGGTGCCGGTTGCACCCTGTCACCGCCCTTTCCTCCAGTTCATATGGCTGCAAGAGCTTTGGCAATTCACTTGCCTCCCTTTTGGTCTCTCATCCGCCCCTTGGTGTTTCACCAAGTTAATGAAGCCAGTTATGGCTCTTCTCCGGTCCCAAGGTATCCAGTCCATCGTCTACCTAGACGATATATTGATCATGGCACAAGATCCCCATACGCTTCGGAAACATACAAAGATGACCAAATGTCTCCTACAAAACCTTGGTTTTGTGATCAATTTGGAGAAATCCTCTCTAATACCATCACAGTCCATCCTTTTCCTGGGTTTCCAGATCGATTCAGTTCAATCGATCCTCCAACTCCCGATGGCAAAAATAAAAGCCATCAAGAAGGACTTTCGGAAACTTTTGTCCTCTCATCAGGTATGCCTTCGCGATCTGGCCCGGATAATAGGACTCCTGTCCGCATCCATTCAGGCTATCTTCCCCGGCCCCTTACACTACAGGGCGATGCAACGTCTCAAGAAGAGGTATCTGTGTAGATCCCATTCCTACGGCCAACCTATACTCCTTACAGAAGAAGTTCGTCTAGAGTTAGATTGGTGGCTCCAGAATATGGAAGCTTGGAATGGGAAGGCGATCTTCGGTCGACAACCAGACTTCGTTCTAGAGTCCGATGCTAGCCTCTTGGGTTGGGGAGCCACCTGCTCTGGCCTTTCCACAGGAGGTCTCTGGACACGGTCAGAACGATCCATGCACATCAGTTGCTTAGAGCTGATGGCTGGCGCCTTTGCGATTCGCAGTTTCGCCAAAGACGCTTACGACTGCTCTCTAATTCTGAGAATGGACAATGTTTCCGCTGTCCGTTATGTCAATCGTCTTGGAGGCTCCCGCTCCAAGCTCCTGTCAGACCTTACCAGAGAACTCTACCAGTTCTGTCTAGAGAAAAAATATCTCCCTTCAAGCGAAATACCTTCCCGGGTCAGACAACCTCGTGGCGGACTGGTTCTCCCGTCACTGGAGGGACGCCAGCGATTGGCAGCTGGATCCGCAGGTGTTCTACCAGCTACATCTCCTTCGGGGGCCCATCACGTTGGACCTTTTTGCCTCCATACTGAACCGTCAGACAGACGCGTTCTTTAGCTGGCTACCAGATCCGCTATCGCAAGCTGTCGACGCCTTTCATCAACCCTGGCCATTGACAGGAGCTTATGCTTTCCCTCCGTTCTCCATGATCCCTCGCACACTACACCGTCTCAGGGTTCTGGGAGTCGGGATCCTGTTAATAACTTCCCTCTGGAGAGCCCAACCCTGGTACCCCAACCTCTTAGAGATGTCCGCAGACTACCCTCTGCTTTTACCTCTCACCCCAGATCTTCTCCGAGATCCCTTCGGGGCATATCATCCCCTGGCCATCCAGGGACACCTCAAGCTGGTGACCTGGACCGTTTCAGGGGTTCCTGGTTCGTCCCGGGCCTTTCAGGCTCAGCTCGCAACCTCCTCTGGGATTCATGGGCCCCAGGTACCTTTCGGCATGGTCAGCCTGGGCTCGCTGGTGTTTGGGGAGGGATATTGATCCCTTTTCAACAACTCTGGTGAATATCATGAACTTTCTGTCCTCTCTCTTTGACAGTGGCAAATCTTATCGTACGATAAACCTCTTCCGTTCTGCCATCTCGGCAGTTCATAGTCCGATCAATACAGCCCCCGTCGGACGACATCCATCCGTGTGCAGACTCCTACGGGGTATCCGTCTATCCAGACCCCCAGCACCCCGTTACACCCATTTTTGGGATGTGGCACAAGTCTTATCCTTTCTGGAGGCCTGGCCTCGAAACTCTGAGCTATCCCTACGGCAACTTTCCGCCAAGTTAGCCCTACTGCTTTGCTTTCTCTACGTCGGGTTTCCGACATCAAAGCCTTCGACCTTCATGCGATTACTTTCACTCCCGAGGGAGTACGTTTCTCCATTGTCCGTCGCACTAAGGTTCCATCATCCTCTGTCTTTTATCCATACTTCCCGGATAGACCTTCCCTGTGTGTTGCCCGTTGTTTGCAACGGTACGTCACTCTTACCACTCCCCTTCGGCCCCCGTCGGGACCTCTTTTTGTGTCCTACGTTCGTCCTCACCATCCGGTGTCTTGTCCCACCATTGCTCGGTGGATCAGGTGGCTCCTCCGCCTTGCAGGCGTAGAGCCGCCCTTTGGAGCTCATTCAGTAAGGGGCACGGCCGCATCCTCTGCCTGTGTCGCGGGGAGTTCCCCTTCGGATATTTTGACCTCGGCAGATTGGTCAAGGGAATCTACCTTTCGTACGTTTTATTTCCGGCCTCAATCTCATCCGGGTTTTCATTTACTCTCGGGGCGTTAAAACAGCAAATATGAAGCCTCCTGTCTTGCCATAAAATTAGAGATTATTCTAGCGTCAGTGACCTAATAATCTAAATTTTATTAAAGACAGGAGGAGAATATTTTCCCACTCTAAGCGCGCACGTTTTGCCACACGTCGCTCCCCCCTTTTTTTCTTCCAGAATGGGATATACAGGTAGGGTCTTCATACTGCTGTAGTTTTGTTCATAAGCTTTATGTCTTTCATTCACATAAATATGACTTCAAAGGTGACTTTATGTATATATATGGGTACTACCCCAGACGTTTTAGTAGCTATTTTACACTAGACATCTTTATGTAGTCACCTTGCCAATTACACCGTACTTTCACAAGTTTTCTCCTTTTGTCTTCCAGTGTGAAATGGCCTTCACCTCTCTGCAGAACGACACCATTGAGGATCTGTTCAGTCCGTTTACATGGTTGATCTCGCTTGTTTGAAAGTTATTCGTTCCAGTTTACATGGTTGACGTCACTCCGGCTGCATCAAGAAAGAGGAAGTGGGAGGAGTTTCACAGCCACTTATTACTGACTAGATGTGTTCTGATTGGTTGTTCCTTTTTTTTTTTCCAATTCTGTTAACTTTCTTTGCTGCTGGGAGGAACAGTAAAGGAAGTAAAGCTAATATTCGCCTCCTGCCTTTAATAAAATTTAGATTATTAGGTCACTGATGCTAGAATAATCTCTAATTAACCCCTGTTATGTCTTATTAAATAAGTGAATTATCACAAATGTCATAAATATTGTCTAACAAAGTGTGTGTAGTTTCTCAAAAAACGACTTTTAGTCATTCTGACCTTAAAGTCTATGATGCTAAAAAAATGGATTTTGGAAGAATCATCATACAATATTTAACTAGTGAATTGATGTGTGTAACCTGCATATTTCTTTTTCCACTTGCAATTTTATAAATATTTTTTGTTTGTTTCTGTTGGCATGAGTAAGACACACAATGTACAAACAATTGGTAGAATAATATCCTTTTTTATATAGTAATTCCAGGCAGAGTCTTTTCAAAACCATGATTAACCCCTTAACGCCGTTACGGCGTTCCATGCCGTCGCGCTTTAAATGGGCTTTGAAGCCGTTACGGCGTTCCATGCCGCCGCAACGACTTTCTGCCCCAGGAGCCAGGAGGTACTCACCTCTGCCGCGATCCTCTTCTGGAGGGCTGCCTGACAGCCCAGGCAGCCCTCCCACGGCAAATTAGGCCCCCATGGGGCCATGTGATCGCTCTCAAAGAGCGATCACATGGCCCCCTATAGCTGGCTATGGATCTGCCACCAGGGGGGCTGTCTGAAATATCAGACAGTCCCCCTGTTGGTAGGAACAATAAAAAAAAATATTAAACGTGTAAAAATAAATGAAAAGTATTTTTTTATATATATAATATGTATATATTATATATATAATATATATACATATTATATATATGTAACGTCATACAAAGTGTATTTTAATACTAATATAAGTATATATATTAGTATTAAAATACACTTAGAATGACATTACATATATATAATATGTATGTATATATATATATATATATATATATATATATATATATATATATATATATTATATATATAAAAAAAATACTTTTAATTTATTTTTACACGTTTAATATTTGGCCCGCCGATCGAGTTTACCCTGGAGATCCTGGAAACAGTACTGAAAAATAATTATTTCAGATTCGAACAACAATGGTACATGCAGATCTCGGGCACATCGATGGGGGCCCCGATGGCGCCCATGTATGCTAATACATACATGTATGTCTTTGAGGAAGAGCACATATTGAAACCCTATGGCCATAATATCATAAGATACTTTCGCTTTATTGACGATGTACTGATTCTATGGAGTGGTACAATGGAACAAGCCAAACAAATGGTTGAATCCATTAATGAATTACCCACACCAGTAAGGATGACAGCAGAGATAAGCGCAGAAAAAGTCCACTTCTTGGATGTGGAACTGTCTATAACAAATAAGAAAGTTGAGTTTTCTCTTTATACGAAACCCACGGATCGGAACACGATCTTACATTATACGAGTGCCCATCCGAAAAACTTAAAGAACTCGATCCCTCAAGCCCAATTTCTCAGAGTAATGAGGAACAATTCGAAAGATGATGTCAGATGACAACAGTTGGACCAGATGAGAAGTAAATTCATGGAACGTGGATATGGGAGTACAGTCCTAGAAGCAGCATTGGAAAAAGCACAAGAGAAAGCAACCAAGCCACAGGACACCTTAAGGAAACCAGCACTGGTTTTTCCCATCACGTTTCACAACCAAGCTCATAAAGTATCTAAGGTTATTAAGAAAAACTGGAACATGTTGTCACATGAAGACTCATTACCCAAAGAATTTAGAGAACCCCCAAGAATCTGTTTTCGCCGGAACAGAAATTTAAAAGACATGTTAATAAAAACGGATCCAGCTGAAAGTTACATCAAATCCCAGCCGTCACAGATACGAGGATGTGTACGATGCTTAGGATGTGTGACGTGCGGCCATATGGTGCCAGCACGTACATTCTCTCATCCACATAGAAACAAGATCTACAGGATCAGATATACAATTACATGCAAATCTACGTATATCATTTACAAATTATCATGTCCGTGTGGTTTATGTTACGTCGGCAAGACGGAAACACAAATATGCGAACGGATCAGGGGACACAGGTCCAATATCAGAACGGCATTCAGGGATGGAGTCACGGATAAACCGGTTGCGAAGCATTTCTTGGAATACAAACACTCTCTGGCCACCCTAAAATTTGTGGCAATCGACCATGTTCCACTCCCAAGAAGAGGCGGGAATAGAGGCAATATATTACTACGCAGGGAGGCGTTCTGGATTTTTGAACTGGACACAGTTGCACCCAGGGGTTTAAATGAGCAGTTATCATATGCCCCTTTCATTTGATTTAAACTATATGTTAATCCTCTTGAGCAAAGTTTTGTTTTTTAAAAATAGAATTACCCCCCATTGCAGCACAACATAGGTCTTTACATATAGGACCTATTAGATATTAGATGAGAGAGAAAGGAGATCTGTCCTAATTATATATACTTTAGAAGGAGGGATATCCATATTACCTTAGTATCTGTAAATAGATAGCACATTGTATCACTTTAATGTTTAATATAAGCACTTTAATGTATATAAATGCAAGAGGTATCACTTTAATAACATACGTAAGCGGCACAAAGTTTCACTTTAATAAACTAGGTGAGCACTTTATTGTACATAAAATGTAATCAGCATCACTTTAATGATTCACATAGATAACATAAGGCATTATTGTAATAAGTAACAGAGCACTTTAATGTACATAAACGCAAGTAGTATCACTTTAAATGTACATAAATAGCACAGAGTATCACTTTAATATTAAATGATAGCACTTTATTGTATATAAATGCAACATAGTATCACTTTAACTATTTAGACATTAGTGACAATTATAACGGCACTATCTAAAGTAAACATTTATATAAGTAAGCACTGAGTATCACTTTAAACATAATGTTTAACACTTTGAAAGGGTATAGTTGTAAAAATGTGAACAAATTCTTTAACACTCTAAGAGTTAAT